>NC_040020.1:9505398-9516511 GCF_000972845.2 Larimichthys crocea
ATAATAATAACATTGTTATTAATAACAATAATAATACTAACAATGGTGAGAATAATAATAATAATAATAATAATAATAATAACATTATTATTAATAACGATAATAATACTAACAATGGTGAGAATAATAATAATAATAACAATAATAATAACAATAATAATACTACTAATAACAACAACAACAACTATAATAATAATAATAACAATAATATTATTATTAATAACGATAATAATACTAATAATGGTGAGAATAATAATAATACTCATAATAAATCATGTTTAAAATGAACATGTGGTTAGATTTGTATCAACTTCATGCAAGTTTAATGCATTCCATACGATTTATTCTGTGTTATCTGACTCCAGATGTGAAAAAAAATATAACTTAAAATATGTAACTTTTATTGGTAATCTTTTTCATTTTTAAAATGTTAGTATTGGCCCCCCGGGCATCTTCAGATTGTCCTTCTTAAAAGAAGTTTGGACAAGTTTCTTAAAATCCTAAAATAAAGAGGAAGTCTGTGGTATTAACATTCTGTTATTGCTTTAGTAAAATAGTGTGAATAAATCCTTATTCAATATATCTTGTTTTTGTCACAGGAGGACCACAAGAGGACCTGGGCTGTGGTAGTTCTTCAAAGCAAAGAAGGAAACAGTCATGAGACACTGACGCTCAGGAGACTCCTGATCCCTTTGGCCCCCGGGCCTCTGCCTGGTGATCCACAGACAATTAACCTTCAACTGTGAAATGCAATACATGACATAAGTCTGAGCAAAGCATAAGCATTAATATGTTTCCACAGAAAGTTCTACTCTTCTGGAAAGACTTTCCACAAGAGTTTGGAAGCAGGCAACTAAAAGCAAAGCAGGAAATTGCTCCGGGGCCACAAAACTTTATGCTCAGTGGTAATTTGATCGACTGCAAATTAAATATGCACTCCTAAATAACAATATCATCTGAAATCAAAATGATATAGCCCTGTCTTTGTTTCAACAGGAGTTTACAGTCATGCTAATAGATTTGTGAGATGTTTAGCAAGTACTGTATGTTTACATCGTAGTGAGAGAATGTTGACAAGGTGATGGATGAAAAACTGATAGATCATCAAAGCCATTACAATTCATGCTGCGGGCAACATGAACGTCTGTACGAAATTGGATGTCAATCTTTCCAAAAAGGTATCGATCTGGATTACGTATACTGTAATGGCGTGGCGGTGGTGGTGCATGCTGTCATTAGGGGCCTGCATCTCATTATTGCCCCAGGCCTCCTAAGGGGATTCATGTGGCCATGACCACAAGAGTGAGGTTGGACACCGATGTTGGGCGATAACTGGCTTCCAGTTCAATTCATCCCAAAGGTGTTGGATGGGGTTGAGGTCAGGGGTCTCTGAAGACCAGTCAAGGTCTTGCACATCAAACTGGGGAAAACAATTTCTTTATGTTTAGGCATGTCATGTTTAAACAGGACAGGGTCCCCAAAATAGTTTCCAGAGAGTTGGAAGCATACTGTTGTCTAAGATATCAGAGTATGTTGCAGTATTAAGATTACCCTTAAGTACAACAAATAGCACAAATTATAAAAAGCAGTCCCAGACCAAATACTTTTAGTCATAATGTGTAGAACTATGCAGTAATGTAAAATATAACACAGAGAGTTAGAGGAGTGTGGTTGCGAATGAAAAGTAGCAGGGTTTAATTGCTGGACTGCTGAGGAAATGAACAGGACACGCCACCCATAACTGCTCCAGCAGCGGCCAGCATTAAGACTAATTATTGAGCAGCTACAAGGTGTAATAATCTGTACTCTACTCTATAAGCATAACTGTGTTATTAAATGAGGAAAAAACAATACATTTAAATCTAATATAGTCCAGAAGATATAAAACAACTAAAGGTCAGGTTTAAAATGTATATTTTTTGCTGTATTTTCAAAATAAAAATAGAGTAGTGCAGCTTGTGCATGACCATGACACCAAATCAAAGTCTCCTTGCAAATCCAGACTTAGGAACTGTGAGAAGAGCTAATTCAGCTAAGTGTGCAGCCTTACAAGTGTCAGCTTAGTAGGTCTTGGAGATTGAGGCCAACCAGTTTGTATTTACATTTACATTTAGTCATTTAGCAGACGCTTTTATCCAAAGCGACTTACAAAAGAGGTAAACATCATGTTTAAGTGCGATCAGAAATCTATATGTTCTACCCCTCCGGCATGCCATATCTTGGTCATAGTCATGTAATCTATCAGCTGTGTATTAATGCGCTAACTCTGGCAGTAATTCAATTCACAAACAGACATTTAAATGGATGGCAGTATTAATGGGAGCCATACTCCCATACATCCCTTCATAAGTTCATGAAATCAAACAGCAGCAGCTGCTGCAGGCTCATCATCAGTAAACTGATTCTGGCTGTTAATTGCTGCTGTGGTTCTGTTTGCACAAGAAGTTGCCCTTTTAATGCAAAGAGGACTGTTAATGCATTTATGGACTTTGACCAGTTAAGTGGAGGCCACTTTAGCTTTGTCCGTAAACTACGAGGAAATCTGTGGATTCTCTCACTCTCTCTTCTCACCACCACTTTAGCTGCTATCACTTGTTTGCAGTGGTGATTATACAGACGTGTGGACGATATTCACACATGGATCGGATGCTGAATGTAAAGGGATGTTTTGAAGTGGGGTTGTGTGTAATTCCAACACTTTATCTTTAGATTTAAGGCGTAATGCGAAAGGGTGCGGCATTGTGTTAGGCATACGATGTAGCGCCGAAAGACAGGGCAGTCGATACAGTATACAAGTTAGACAGATGTAAATTTATTTTTAGGTGGCTAAAAAGTGTTTTTCTGCTGACCCACAGCAGTGCTTTGCTTTAACTCCATGCCAGGACTTGGCTTCTGCAAACTGGGACCTCACTGACCTGCTGACCTAAACCGAGACCAAGTCAAGACCAAGACCAAGTCAAGACCAAGGCCCTATAATATTCAGCCTGCTTAGTCACCAAGTATCTTTCAGTGAGGCCGACTCTGTAAGTGTTGCATTGCAGAGTTGCTTTTAGATGCTGTTTTGCAGATGAACTCTATCCAAGCACAGTAATGACGCTCACAAATACATCACACAATGCAGAGGCAAATATTGATGTCCCTGCAGTTGTGGTCTTGACCGGTCTTGAAGTAAAAGCCTGGTGTAAGAGTCCTCTTAGTCTGAGATCGAGGTAAGATCGAGGCCGAGGAAAAATGCGGTCAATTCCGAGACGAGATTGAGAACTTTAAAAAATGATCTTGAGACTGTTCTTGTAGGTAACTCACTGACTATAAACTGACACCTCATACAACCCCACTTCAAACAAACAAACAAAAATCCCTTTAAGTTCACAAAGAATCAAGAATGCACGACACAAGCATCTATGACACACACATCGTGGTAATTCTATATTTGTAGTACATTGATTTTTGTCATGTCACAAGTATCTACTGTATTACATCATATGTGTGAGTCTTTGTGTGGATCTCCATGTGTTCACTGAACACACACTCATGCACACACAAATGAACACTTAAACACACACACACACACACACAGGGAGGCGGTAGTGAGAGAGGAATGCCAATGGTCTTTCAGTTAAACCGATCATCATGGAAATTACATTTGTTTCATTCACTCTGTCTCCTCCAACCTCATCTGTTCTCCGCCCACATTTCTGACCACAGTCTCTCCATCTGTTTTTTTTTCTTCTTCTTCACATCTTCCCCCCTCATGTCTCTAGACATCTCTTCCCTCCTGTGTACTCATTATATTCAGATTTGGCAGTTTTGGTAAAGCATCAAGTATAACACCATGCAAGACTAAGTGTTGTCTGATTTTTTTCCAAACGAAACAAAAGGATTAAATGTTCCTTAATGAGTTCAGAAAACATTCTTACATCTGTCCTTTTCGAAATGCATTCCAGACTTTGTGTACTCTTTGCTTACTCTTAGCGCAGGCTCTAGATGTGGCAATGTGCTCATACTATGTATTGGCAGTGACTTGGGAGGGATGTATGAAGATTTTATTTTATATATTTCTTTTCTGTATAATGTTGCACCTAATGTTAAGTTATATCTATCTGGACACATTGGTGCTAACTGCTGTTACTATGTGCTCAAGTCTACCTCACGTTTTTGTAATGACCACTCAGCATTGCACTTTGGATATATTTGATAAACAAAAAATTTAAATTTAAAATGTAAAAAGAAAACAGTCATTCAAAGTTTTTGAGAAACACAGTTTTAACAGGACAGCAACAATACAACACATAGTATATCATAATAACAGAAAACAATTATTTGTAAACAAATCATTAAAATAAATTAAAAGAATGTGAAAATGTTTAATATGCACTCAGCTCCCGGTTTATTAGGTACATCTAGCTCAGTGGTCAGCAGCCTTTTTTGATAACATTCAATTTATTTCATGTCACATGACTTTATGTTGCATGTAGTTGTATTAGACTGCAGGTTAGTCTGAGCTGATGGACTGGCAATAGTTGGATGTAATTTCAACAGTGAGAGCCAGAGAAGAAAAGAGTTCAAATCAAACTCAGAAGTGGTTGTTCCTCAGGCTGTCAGTGATACTTTCCTCCATCCTCTCTTCTTCTATTCCTGTCTTTCACCCCTCTCTGCTCTCCATCCTCTTACACCATGTTTACCTTTCTTCGCCCTCTGTATCATCCCGTCTCTGTCTCTTGTTGGCTCCGTGCTCCCTCCCTCCTCACATCAATCCCTCTTTCCTTACGGTGGATTAGGGTGGTTTGCAGGCAAGTCGATGCTAATCAGGTTTATCCAGACAGAGGGCGATCATTGGGCTATCAGTAATTACACACGTTCATATTAGCTCACTCAGATATGTGTGTGGCCCATTCTAAATCCACATCATCTCTCTGAATCAAACATATGGTCATCGCAACAGCGTGATGCCACACATGACGGCTTAATGTGGCGGTTTTTTACTCTTTTGTTTTGCAGCACAAAGATCCATCTGTTGTGAGAATAAATGCATGTTTGTTTCTCCCCAAAGCCTCAGAACATGAGATAATTGTTGCAAATGTGATTAGAGAAACTGTACTGATGTGCAATTAAGATGTGAGATTAGAAATAATTTATTTTGCTCTGACAGACTGCATTACAAGTTCACTGCAAAACAACAACGTGCACAGCTAACAACAGAATCTGACACTACCTTAATGTTTTGTGCACAAGTTCAACAACTTGGTGAATATTTGTAGTTTTTTGTTATTTCTGAACTTTCATTTGTTTATTAACCTTAAAATCTGGTTTTATGTTACTTCTTTTCATACCCTTATATCTGGTCGTAACACTATTTATTATTATTATTATTATTATTATTATTATTATTATTATTATTATTATGTCTGTATGGTAAATACAGCCTGCAGCCAGTTAGCTTAGCTTAGCACAAAGACTGGAAACCGGGGGAAACTGCTAGCATTACTATCCAAATGTAACAAACCAGAACAAAAGATCACAAATAAACATGTTATGTCTTGCTTCTTTAATCTGTACCAAACAACAACAACAACTTGCAGAGTAATTTGACTTTTCATGATGCTCATCAGTTGCCAGGCAACATACGCAGACTCCAGGAAGTTGCTGTAGCTGATCACAACAATCAATTTTATTTTATTTTTGTTTTACAGATGACAAAAATAGACATATCTGACATTGGTATCAATCAGAGCATATTACACAAAATGTCAAAGTATTTCTTTAAGGTTGCTCGTAAAGTAAGTATGAACTCTGAACTGCGATATACATCACAGGATTCAGTCAAAGTAAATTACATCAGAGTGAATGTGAGGCCTTACCTTGCTTCTCTGAGGAAATGTTTATTTTTTATTTTTTTGACCTACCTCTTAGTCCGATCTGTTCAATGGGTCATAATTGATATGTGAAACACCACAATTGAACCATGGATGGACACTTAACAACCACACCGAGTGGGTAAAAAAAAAAAAAAAAGAAAAGAAAAAACCTCTACTGCATTGACTGTATTAAAGGAGAGGAAAGACAAATGGACACACAGATATCAGGTTTATAATGTCCAGTCAGCAGACAGTGAACAGTGTTGGATTGCAGCAGGAGCTGCCAGCTTCGGACCAATCACTGAAAGGAGAAACGATGAGGTATTCTTTCAGTTGGAAAAGGTGTGTGTGTGTGTGTGTGTGTGTGTGTGTGTGTGTGTGTGTGTGTGTGTGTGTGTTTTCAGTCTCGTGTGGGTTTGTACCAAACAGCCAAAGAAGGTGTGCGTATGCCGTCGGCCCGCCCGCCCGCCTGCCTGCCTGGGGGTGTGAAGATAGCTCCATTTGTAGGTGATTGAGTTAGGAAGTGTGTGTGTGTGTGTGTGTGTGTGTGTGTGTGTGTGTGTGCGTCACTTAAAAGAGAAAGGAGAGAGGGGGAGAAAGGGGAAGGTGAACAAGAGAGAGAGAGAGAGAGAGAGAGAGGGGGAATGTTTTTCATTACGTAATCTAATCTAAGTGGCTATTTTTCTTGTATAAAACCTCTGTTGCCCTCTGCGAGGCCGCTGTCCTCATCTGTCTAAAAGCACTGAGTGAGTCATGCTGTGGGTCCACACACACTCACACACACTCTCACACACACACACACACAAACACACACAGTCATAGTGAGTCAGCCAAGATCTGCTATAGACGCTCACCTCAATAATGAATAATGCAATAGGGAAAGGCATATAAACTGCTCAAATGACATGTGAACTCGCTGGACAGTTAGACATATGGATGATCCTGATGCACACACACACACACACACACACACACATGGTGATGTCTTCATAGAGCATATGGGCGGCTGAACTGGGGATGAACAGGTGGATTGTACTTTGACACCTCGGGGTGCAGGTTTCCTTTGTCTCGGTACAAATTATTCAACAGACGGGTCGCTGAGCCGGACGGAGAACTGTTTAGTTAATCTGTCACCGAAGCACAACTTTTGGGAAATGAGCTTAATCAGTTTCGGTCAGAGAGTTAGTGGAGGAGACTGACACCACATCTGTTTGTTTGTCTGAAAACAGAGGGGAAACCTCTGAGCACTACTCTGTCGGAAAGATACCAGCACCTCTAAAGCTCACTAACTGACACTTTACGTCTCGTTTGTTGTGCACAGACAGACGAGTACAAAGGATAATTAGCTGTTTTATGAGGGGTTATTTCTGAGCAGTTGCCAGGCAATCAGTGGAGACTGCAGGAGGTTATCGGTCCCAATGAAGAAACAGAACAGTCAGACGTGCTGCATAATCCCACATAAGACAGCAACTTGTCTGTTGCATATTTAGTTTTTTTTTTCATGATTTAAAGGTCCGGTGTGTAAAAATGAGATGTCTCTATTTACAAAACATGTCAGAAATTGAATATAATATTCATAACAATGTTTTCATTATTGTATAATCACCTGAAAATAGGAATTGGTATGTTTTTCTTACCTTAGAAAAATACCTTTATATCTACAGACACTGTGGGTCCTCTTCCACAGAGTCTGCCATATTTCTACAGTAGCCCAGAATAGACAAAGGTTTGTTGGGTAATGTCACTAAATCCTAAACACTGGACAATTAATCGAGATACCAGAGTTGATTTATGTTTAGAGTTCCCAGTAAACAGATTTCAACAAAGCTATGCCAGCTGTTTCTCTGTTTCCAGTCTATTTTTCAAGCTAAACTAACCACTAGGCAAGGCAAGGCAAGTTTATTTGTATAGCACAATTCGTACACAAGGCAATTCATAGTGCTTTACAGAGGCAAGGAAAAACATTTGACATTAAGACAAGCAATAGCAATAGAAATAAAAAATTAAAAAGAGAAGAAAATTTAATTAAAAACATCAGAATGTCATTTAAAATCATTACAAAAACTAAATATGCAACAGACAAGTTGCTGTCTTATGTGTGGATTATGCAGCACGTCTGACTATTCTGTTTCTTCATTGGGACCGATAACCCCTGCAGTCTCCACGGATTGCCTGGCAACTGCTCAGAAAAACCCCTCATAAAACAGCTAATTATCCTTTGTACTCGTTGTCTGTGCACAAAAACAACGAGACGTAAAGTGTCAGTTAGTGAGCTTTAGAGGTGCTGGTATCTTTTCGACAGAGCAGTGCTCAGCGGTTTCCCCTTCTGTTTTCAGTTTACAAACAGATGGGGCAGTCTCCTCCACTAACTCTCTGACCGAAACTGATTAAGCCATTTCCCAAAATGTGCTTCGGTGACAGATAAACAAACAGTTCTCCGTCCGGCTCAGCACCGTCTGTTGAATAATTTGTACCGAGACAAAGGAAACCTGCACCCCGAGGTGTCAAAGTACAATCCACCGTGTTCACCCCAGTTCAGCCGCCCATATGCTCTATGAAGACATACCAGTGTGTGTGTGTGTGTGTGTGCATCAGGATCACCATATGTCTAACTGCCAGCGAGTTCACATGTCATTTGAGCAGTTTATATGCCTTTCCCTATTGCATTATTCATTATTGAGGTGAGCGCTATAGCAGATCTGGCTGACTCACTATGACTGTGTGTGTTTTGTGTGTGGTGTGGTGAGTGTGTGTGTGTGTGTGGTGGACCCACAGCATGACTCACTCAGTGCTTTTAGACAGATGGAACAGCGGCTCGCAGAGGGCAACAGAGGTTTTTATACAGAAAAATAGCCACTTAGATTAGTTACGTAATGAAAACACATTCCCCCTCTCTCTCTCTCTCTCTCGTGTTCACCTCCCCTTTCTCCCCCTCTCTTCTTTCTCTTTAAGTACGCACACACACACACACACACACACACACACACACACACACACTTCCTAACTCAATCACCTACAAATGGAGCTATCTTCACACCCCCAGGCCAGGCGGCGGGCCCGACGCATACGCACACCTTCTTTGGCTGTTGGACAAACCCACACAACTGACAACACACACACACACACACACACACACACACACACACCTTTTCCAACTGAAAGAATACCTCACGTTCTCTCCTTTCAGTGATTGGTCCGAAGCTGGCAGCTCCTGCTGCAATCCAACACTGTTCACTGTCTGCTGACTGGACATTATAACCTGATATCTGTGTGTCCATTTGTCTTTCCTCCCTTTAAAACAGCAATGCAGTAGAGGTTTTTTCTTTTCTTTTTTTTTTTTTACCCACTCGGTGTGGTTGTTAAGTGTCCATCCATGGTTCAATTGTGGTGTTTCACATATCAATTATGACCCATTGAACAGATCGGACAAGAGGTAGGTCAAAAAAAAAAAAAAGAACATTTCCTCAGAGAAGCAAGGTAAGGCCCTCACATTCACTCTGATGTAATTTACTTTGACTGAATCCTGTGATGTAATCGCAGTTCAGTTCATACTTACTTTACGAGCAACCTTAAAGAAATACTTTGACATTTTGTAATAATGCTCAGATTGATACCAGTGTCAGATCTTCTATTTTGTCATCTGTAAAACAAAAATACAAAAAATGATGTTTGACTCTGCAGGACTATTTTCTTGAACAGCTACAGCAACTTCCTGGAGTCTGCGTATGTTGGCCTGGCAACTGATGAGCATCATGAAAAGTCAAATTACTCTGCAAGTTGTTGTTGTTGTTGTTGTTTTTTGGTACAATTAAAGAAGCAACGACATAACATGTTTATTTGTGATCTTTTTTCTGGTTTGTTACATTTGGATAGTAATGCTAGCAGTTTCCCCCCGGTTTCCGTCTTTTGTGCAAGCTAAGCAACTGGCTGCAGGCTGTAACCAACCATACAGACAATAAAATATATAATAATAAATAATAATAATAATAATAATAATAAATAATATAATAAAGAGTGTTACGACCAGATATAAGGGTATGAAAAGAAGTAACATGAAACCAGATTTTAAGGTTAATAAACAAATGAAAGTTCAGAATAACAAAAAACTACAAATTTCACCAAGATTGTGTAAACTTGTGCACAAAACATTAAGGTAGTGTCAGATTCTGGTTATGTGCACTTGTTGTTTTGCAGTGAACTTGTAATGCAGTCTGTCAGAGCAAAATAAATTATTTCTAATCTCACATCTTAATTGCACATCAGTACAGTTTCTCTAATCACATTTGCAACAATTATCTCATGTTCTGAGGCTTTAGGGAGAAACAAACATGCATTATTCTCACAACAGATGATCTTTGTGCGCAAAACAAAAGAGTAAAAAACCGCCACATTAAGCCGTCATGTGTGGCATCACGCTGTTGCGATGACCATATGTTTGATCAGAGAGATGATGTGGATTTAGAATGGGCCACACACACATATCTGAGTGAGCTAATATGAACGTGTGTAATTACGATAGCCCAATGATCGCCCTCTGTCTGGATAAACCTGATTAGCATCGACTTGCCTGCAAACCACCCTAATCCACCGTAAGGAAGAGGGATTGATGGTGAGGAGGGAGGGAGCACGGCCCACAAGAGCCAAGAGAGAGAGGACGGGATGATACAGAGGCGAAGAAAGGTAAACATGGTGTAAGAGGATGAGAGCAGAGAGTGGTGAAAGACAGGAATAGAAGAAAGAGGATGGAGGAAGATACTCAGCTAAACAACCAGAGGACACTGTAATCTCCACCTGAGTTTGATTTGAACTCTTTTCTTGTCTGGCTCTCACTGTTGAAATTACATCCAACTGTTGCCAGTTCATTAGCTCAGACTAACCTGCAGTCTATACAACTACATGCAACATAAAGTCATGTGACATGAAATAAATTGAATGTTATCAAAAAGGCTGCTGCCACGAGCTAGATGTACCTAATAAACCGGGAGCTAGTGCATATTAAACATTTTAATTTTATTTTAATGATTTGTTTACAAATATGTTTCTGCTATTATAATACTATGTTTTATTGTTGCTGTCTGTTAAACTGTGTTTCTCAAAAACTTTGAATGATGTTTTCATTTTTACATTTTAAATTTAATTTTTTGTTTATCAAATATATCCAAAAGTGCAATGCTGATGGTCTTACAAAAACGTGAGGTAGACTTGAGTACATAGTAACAGCAGTTAGCACCAATCTGTTCAGATAGATATAAAAGAAA
>NC_040020.1:9516541-9543751 GCF_000972845.2 Larimichthys crocea
GGATTGCACAATAAGCCCCCTTCTCTCTTCTAAAAAAACAAAACAAAACAATATCAGTGTGTTGCTGCTGTGTGCACGCTGTGCAGAGAGGAATTTGTGCCCTCGCAGTTGTTGTGACTCTGTTATTTAGAGCCAAAACAAAGGTTTCAGAGAAAAACCTGAGGCTGTTGTTTGACTAAACACGAAGTATCATCGCAGCAGTCAGAGCTGTTTCACATGTCAAAGAGCTGCTGGGTGTGGTGTCTTAAAACATGTGAGTCTCTTCTATCTTCGTGCCAAGCTGCTGCTGCTGCGCTGCTGCACCCAATCCCTTTTATGTTGTGAGGGATAAATATTGATCCTGCCTCACAATAGTGGTCCAAAACACACAACACAACACACGAACAAACACACACCAAACCTTTGCCTGCGTGAATGCAACCTAAAGCATTTGCCATGCAACTAGACACACAGTATTTATGCAAATAAGTCTGATATGATCTGTAGACCTGGGCTGCAGGTTGGCGTGAGTTGCACCATTAAAACTCCTCTTCTTTCAACATTACAGCACGTTTCCGAGAACAAATTGAGGTGCGTAATGCGCACATTTAGGGAAGGACACCGCCATTTCACACCTTAGGCAGTGACACTGAATCATTCGAGAGAAGAAAAACTCTTCATTAAAGGAACTGAGGCTGCATTATATCTAATGATTTGCGGTTAACACGATAAATAAGGTCACCCAAAAAGTCCTACGGACAGGCACACCATGTGACATTACGATAATTCACGCAATATTTCAATGATTTCTCTCAAGCTGGAGTCGTTTTCTTACCTGTAGTGGCAGCAAAATAAATAAGAGGCAGAAATAACCCAGTGGCATCTCATGATTAGGCGCTTTTCAAGCTTTTACTCTACTCCACGCGTCTCAACAGCAAAGAAAACCATCCTGGGCTTTAAACAGATATAATAAAAAATCCATCCAGCGCACCGCAGTAACGCAGATCGGGTCTCTCCACGGCGTCCTGAGCGCGCACACACAATGATCCAGCAGGCTGCGTCTCGCTCCCTCTCTCCCCCTCCTGATGGATCACACTGGAGCTTAAGACACAGTGCAGCGCCTCTCCTCCCAGTCTGGATCGTGCCACTCCTTTTCGTCCCGCATGGCTGGGAGAGTGGCCAAGGTGATGAGTCGGTATTTACCGGAGCCATCTTCACCCGTTTTTCTTACGCAGTCATCGCAAGAAAAGGAGAAAACATTTTCCAAGAATAAAGTGTGATTGTGATGTAAGAATCTATCTTCTCAGTGAGCTGACTGTGATGTTTTATCACATGCAGGCGGGAGTTTTCCCCGCAGAAAACCCTCTCTCAGTTTGTGATGCTCTAATCAGCATGCATCATAGTGGTCTCACATTTCTCAGATTTAATCAAATTTACATCCCCAGCAGGAGCTGATAACTGCTCATAATGTGGCGGCGTGCAGACCTCACCCTATCTGCATCACTCAGCAGCACAGATCACATAGCAGCCATCAGCAACTTCAGCCTGTGTAATCTTATAGAAAGTCATAGTCAACATGAAATAACTCTGATCAGAGTTTTTTGCCCCAAATCCCCCAATTTGTTTTAAAGCCCTTCACACTTTTTTATTTGTCATACCCCCCAGTGTTTTCAAGGTCAAGGTATTAGAGTATATCATCTTAAGATAAGAGCTGTTGTTTCTGTTACCTCGTTTTCTACTTTATATCTACTGATGTTTTTGTGTTTCTACATTGTATTCATTGTGTCTATCGTATGTGCAGCAACTTGAAACCCTGTGTTGCTAAAATCGTGCTATATAAATAAAGTAGATTGGATTGATTGAGATGTTTCTACAGCAGAACAAATGCTGGTTACCCCCTCAAAGGGTCTTTTGCATTTCTTATCTAGTTCATGCGCATATAGGTTCTCCCCAAGCAGCAACATCATGGCTGTGAAGCGAAGCCAATGCAGAAGAAGTGCTAAAATTCCTCAAGCAGCCACTTGAAGCTGGACCTTTTGCTATGGTGCTTCATAAATTCACCACAAGTCTGGTTTGGATTAAAACTAGCCGTGTGTAAATGAAAATACCAGAAATTCAGACTTGAGACCAGTCAAGACCAAGACCAGACAGTACATAACCAATTTAGGTCGTAATTTCACAAAAACTCTACATACGTCATTAGTCGCCTTGAAGGATTTACAAACCGCTGTGTGTTCTTTTGGACCGCTGTTACGATAAAGACAATGACAGGATATTAAATGACACAGTTGTTGACCAAGACCGATTTTAGTACTTTCAAGTAGCAATTTAGATTAACGAAATGGCTAACAATATTTCTTGTATTATTGGTGTATGTTACCAAACAAATGAGTCAAACGAGCTGCCAAACTGGGGCCTTCAGGGGTTTTTCCAAAGATCTGGGAACCTTTGGCAGTTGCTGTCATCGGTGAGGAAGTCTACCTACCAAAAAAACATGATGTTAAATACTTAAATTAAACAAGGATCATTTTCAGGGACCTCTGCTGACTGAGAGTCATTAAATTCTCTTTACGCCTCGAGCTGGTGTGTGTATGGTTTTGTGTTAGTATTATCTTTTGTGTGTGTGTGTGTGTTCCTCTTCCTCTAGAGGATTATGTGAAAGGACACTGGGATCATTATGTGTTTTTTTTTCCCCTTACACCCCTGATTCATATCTTAACCTCCACGCATCACCCCCGACGCTGCCTGCCTTTCTTGGCACATGATGGCAGGATGAGGCAAACAAACTAGAACATAAGCAGAACGTCGCTTTAATTGACTTTTTTTCACTTCGTTGTTTGTTGTCTTAGTATAATTTTCCGGAAAGAAACGTGGTGGTGCTGTTTTTCACTATCGGCTGGTTTCAGCGGAAAGACAACACGCTTTAGGGTGTTTCTCTTCATGATGTTTATGCAAAGTGACCAACTGCTCTTTAACCGTACTGTGTTCACAGTTCTTGTGTCTCCTGTGTCTGGGTCTTTGGTTATTGGTGTTTCTCCCGGGAAATTGCAAACAGGCTGATTTGCAGGGGGTCAGTTTTTAAAATATGATTTAGGGGGAAATATCCATTGGCGAGGGAGGAAGGGGAGGATTGTTTTGACTGAGAGGCCTGGGGTGAGAGAGGGGGTAACAGCCAACCATGTGTTGAGAAACATGTTTTTTTTTGCCAACAGTGATGCCTCAGGGCGTATTTCACCTTTGCGCCACCAAAGTTTGTTGTTTGTCGGACAAACGGAGTCGACCGTTTGGTCGTACGCCTGACAAAAAGGCTCATATCAGAGTTTAGCATACAAGTCTCAGTGAAATCAACATTAAAGGAACGTTCCATTTGGGGAAATGTGCTGATTGAAGTACTAGCCGAGGGTTTAACACAGCTGGACTGGGACTGAATACAGTAGTAGGCAGTACAGTAGCCAACGGAGGTGGTTTTCTTGCCGGATTCAGCTCCCGGCACCCTCGGATCAGTTCAGTTTACTTCATAGCTGACTGGTCTAACAACACTTAGCAGCTCACTACTTAGCGATCTTCCTATAAAGTCCATAAATCACGTAGTTGTACATTATTTCCTGTTGGTCGTGCACAATCTGATGCCAGATTCGGTTATTGGCAGTTAATTTAGCAACTTTTGCATGTGGTTAGGCATAAAGCTATCTGTCCATCATAAAAATCACAGAGAGTTGAGCCGAGTACAGCGGAGACATCAGAGGGAAGAGGCAGCAATATTTCTGTATAAAAAAAAAAATTGTGCTTTAATGACAGAGGACAGTGTAATAACAAAAATTAACGGTCCTGCTGGCTCTTCAGTGCTGCGTTTGACACTGTGGATCACCGCACACTGCTAACAGATTGGAAACATGGGCAGGAACTCCGTGGAACAGTCCTAGATGGTCAGGTCCTACTTGGAGGAGCAGAGTTTTTTGTAACCATTGGAAGTAATCAATCAGATCGAGTGCTAGACATGTGGGGTTCCTCAGGGTCAGTTCTTGGACCCCTTTTGAGCCTTTGGCTCAAATTCTGCATTCTAATGTCAATTATCATAGTTTGCAGATGGCACACAGATATATCTTGCGCTGTCCCAGATGACTGCGTCCTATAGAGTGATTGTGTAACTGTCTAGAGCAAGTCAAAAATTGGATGAACAAAAGTTTTCTTCAGTTTATCAAGAAAAAACGGAGGTAATTGTTTTTGGCAATAAGAGAAGGAGGGTTGCTGTCAGTAAACACCTTGAGTTACTGTCTCTAGAAACTAAAGACCAAGTCCGAAACCTTGGCGTGTTGATAGACTCAGATCTGACCTTCAACAGTCACATAAAATCAGTCACCAAAACCGCCTTCTACCAACCAGAAACATATCCAGAGTTAAGGGCTTTATGTCCCAAACAGTCGGAGAAAGCTGATCCATGTTTCATCTCCAGTAGACTTGACTACTGTAATGGTCTTTTGACTGGACTCCCCCAAAAAAGTATCAAACAGCTGCAGCTCCTTCAGAACGCAGCCGCTCGAGTTTTGACCAGAACAAAGAGATCAGAACACATCACCCAGTTCTTAAGTCTCACACTGGCTCCCAGTTAGCCACAGAATAGACTTAAAGTTCTGCTACTGTTTACAAATCACTGAATGGTTTAGGCCCACCAATACATAACGAAATGTTAGTAGAATATAGACCCAGTAGGCTCTGAGATCTACTGACTCAGGTCAGATAGTGGAGCACCGAGTTCAAAACAGACACGTGAAGCAGCATTTAGTAGTTTGCTGCTCACAACTGGAACAAAAACGCACGAGGACTGATCATCCCCCAACTCTGAGCACTTTTAAATCAGGTTAAAAACTTTTCTATTTTCACGTGCTTATGGTGAGCTCTTTTAAAGAACTTTTAACATAATCCAGTGATTCGTTTAATGTTTAAATTATTTTCAAATTTGCGTTTAATTTTTTTCATGATTTAAAGGTCCGGTGTGTAAAAATGAGATGTCTCTATTTACAAAACATGTCAGAAATTGAATATAATATTCATAACAATGTTTTCATTACTGTATAATCACCTGAAAATAGGAATTGGTATGTTTTTCTCACCTTAGAAAAATAATACCTACCTACCGTCCTCTTCCACAGAGTCCGCCATATTTCTACAGTAGCCCAGAATGGACAAAGGTTACTTGTTGGGTAATGTCACTAAATCCTACACACTGGACAATTAATCGAGATACCAGAGTTCATTTATGTTTAGAGGTCCCAGTAAACAGATTTCAACAAAGCTATGCCAGCTGTTTCTCCGTTTACAGTCTATTGTTCAAGCTAAACTAAGCACTAGACCGTTAAGTGTTGTTATTACATCTGTCCTCTGTCTATTAAAGCACAACTTTTTTTTTTTATACAGAATATATTTGCTGCCTCTTCCCTCTGATGTCCTCCGGCTACTCTGCTTCAACTCTCTGTGATTTTATGATGGACAGATAGCTTTATGCCTAACCACATGCAAAAGTTGCTAAATTAACTGCCAATAACCGAATCTGGCATCAGATTGTGCACAGGCCAACAGGAAATAATGTTACACTACGTGATTTATGGACTTTATAGGAAGATCGCTAAGTAGTGAGCTGCTAACTGTTGTAAACTGAACTGATCCGAGGTGCCGGGAGCTGAATCGGGCAAGAAAACCACCTCCGTTGGCTACTGTACTGCCTACTACTGTATTCAGTCCCAGGTCCAGCTGTGTTATAACCCTCCGCTTATAATTCAATCAGCACATTTCCCAAAAATGTTGAACTGTTCCTTTAATGTTGATTTCATTGAGACTTGTATGCTCAATCTCTGATATGAGCCTTTTTGTCAGGCGTACGACCAAACTGTCGACTCCGTTTTGTCCGACAAACAACCAAACTTTTTGTGGCGCAAATGTGAAATACGCCTCTGAGGCATCACTGTTTGCAAAAAAAAACATGTTTCTCAAACACATGGTTGGGCTGTTACTCCCCTCTCTCACCCCAGGCCTCTCAGTCAAAACAGTCCTCCCCTTCCTCCCTCGCCAAGGGATTATTTCCCCCTAAATCATATTTTAAAAACTGCACCCCCTGCAAATCAGCCTGTTTTGCATAATTTCCCTGGAAAGGTATAACCAATAACCAATCAGACCCAGACACAGGAGACATCTAACTGAACTGTGAACTCACAGTATCTTTGTTAAAGAGCAGTTGGTCTACTTTGCATAAACATCATGAAGAGAAACACCCTAAAGCTGTGTGTGTTGTCTTTCCGCTTAAATCCAGCCGATAAGTGAAAACCATCAGCAGCCACGTTTCTTTCCGGAAAATTATACTAAGACAACAAACTAATGAAGTGAAAAAAAGTTCAATTAAAGCGACGTTCTGCTTATGTTCTAGTTTGTTTAGCCTCATCCTGCCATCATGTGCCAAGAAAGGCATGCAGCGTCGGGGGTGATGCGTTGAGGTTAAGATATGAATCATGTGTGTAAGGGGGAAAAAAAACACATAATGATCCCAGTGTCCTTTCACATAATCCTCTAGAGGAAGAGGAAACACACACACACACATCAAAAGATAATACTAACACAAAACCATACATACATACACACACACAGCTCGAGGCGTAAAGACAATTTAATGACCTCTCAGTCAGCAGAGGTCCCTGAAAATGATTCCTTGTTATAATTTAAGTATTTCAACATCACGTTTTCTGGGTACGTAGACTTCCTCACCGATGACAGCAACTGCCAAAGGTTCCCAGATCTTTGGAAAAACCCCTAAAGGCCCCAGTTTGTCAGCTCGTTTGACTCATTTGTTTGGTAACATACACCAATAATACAAGGAAATATTGTTACGCCATTTTCGTTAATCTAAATCTGCTACTTGAAAGTACTTGAAATCGGTCTTGGTCAACAACTATGTCATTTAATATCCTGTCATTGTCTGATTTATTCGTTAACAGCGTGCAAAAGAACACACAGCGGTTTGTAAATCCTTCAAGGCGACGCTTAATGACGTAATGTAGAGTTTTTCTGAATATTAGCTACCTACATTGGTTATGTACTGTCTGGCTTTGGTCTTGACTTGGTCTCAAGTCTGAATTTCTGGTATTTTTTTATTTAAACAGGCTAGTTTTTAATCCAAACCAGACTTGCGGTGAATTTATGGAGCACCATAGCAAATAAGGTCCAGCTTCAAGTGGCCGCTTGAGGAATTTTAGCACTTCTTCTGCATTGGCTTCGCTTCACAGCCATGAAGGTTGCTGCTTGGGGAGAACCTATGATGGGCATGAACTACATAAGAAATGCAAAATACCCTTTTGAGAGGGTGAACCAGCCATTTGTTCTACTGTAGAAACATCTCCAATCCAATCCAATCTACTTTATTTATATAGCACGATTTTAGCAAACACAGGGTTTCCAAAGTGCTGCACAATACGATAGAACACAATGAATAACAATGTAGAAACACAACAAAACATCAAGTAGATAAATAAAGTTAGAAAACGAGGTAACAGAAACATAACAGCTCTTATCTTAAGATGATTATACTCTAATACCTTGACCTTGAAAACACTTGTGGGGGGTTATGACAAATAAAAAGTGTGAAGGGCTTTAAAACAAATTGGGGGATTTGGGGCAAAAACATCTGATCAAGAGTTATTTCATGTTGACTATGACTTTCTATAGGAATTACACAGGCTGAAGTCTTGCTGATGGCTGCTATGTGATTCTTGCTGAGATGCAGATAGTGTGAGGTCTGCACGCCGCCACATTATGAGCATTTATCAGCTCCTGCTGGGGATGTAAAGTTGATTAAATCTGAGAAATGTGAGACCACTATGATCATGCTGATTAGAGCATCACAAACTGAGAGAGGGTTTTTCTGCGGGGAAACTCCCGCCTGCCATGTGATAAACATTCACAGTCAGCTCACATATAGATTCTTTACATTACAATCAGCACTTTAATTCTTGGAAAAATGTTCTTCCCTTTTCTTGCGATGACTGCGTAAGAAAAACGGGTGAAGATGGCTCCGGTAATAACCGACTCATCACCTTGGCCACTCTCCAGCCAATGCGGGACAGAAAAGGAGTGGCACGGATCCAGATCTGGGAGGAGAGGCGCTGCACTGTGTCTTTAAGCTCCAGTGTGATCCATCAGGAGGGGGGAGAGGGAGCGAGACGCAGCCTGCTGGATCATTGTGTGTGTGCGCGCTCAGGACGCCGTGGAGAGACCCGATCTGCGTTACTGCGGTGCGCTGGATGGATTTTATTATATCTGTTTAAAGCTCAGGATGGTTTTTCTTGCTCTTGAGACGCGTGGAGTAGAGTAAAAAGCTTGAAAAGCGCCTAATCATGAGATGCCACTGGGTTATTTCTGCCTCTTATTTTATTTTGCTGCCACTAACAGGTAAGAAAACGACTCCAAGCTTAGAGAAATCATTGAAATATTGCGTGAATGTATCTGTAATGTCACATGGTGTGCCTAGTGACTTTTTGGTGACCTTATGTTATCTGTTTACCTCATAAATCATTAGATTTAAATGCAGTCCTCTTTAATGAAGAGTTTTCTCTCTCTGAATGATTCAGTGTCACTGCCTAAGGTGTGAAATTGCGGTGCCCTAAAATGTGCGCATATTACGCACCTCAATTTGTCTCTGGAAACGTGCGTAATGTTGACAGAAAGAGGAGTTTAATGGTGCAACTCACACCAACCTGCCAGCCCAGGTCTACAGATCATATCAGGACTTATTTGCATAAATACTGTGTGTCTAGTGTTGCATGGGAAATGCCTTTAGGTTGCATTTCCCAGCAGGCAACAGGTGTGTGTGTGTTCATGTGTGTGTGTGTGTGTGTGTTTGGACCACTATTTGAGGCAGATTAATTATTTATCCCTTCAAAATAAAAGGGATTGGGTGCAGCAGCAGCAGCAGCAGCAGCAGCAGAAGAAGGAGACACACATGTTTTAAGACAAACACACCCAGCAGCTCTTTGACATGTGAACAGCTCTGACTGCTGCGATGAAAGCTTCGTGTTTAGTCAAACAACAGCCTCAGGTTTTCTCTGAAACCTTTTTTGGCTCAGTCAAATAACAGAGCACAAACTGCGAGGGCACAAATTCCTCTCTGCCCAGCGTGCATCCAGCAGCAAACACACTGATATTGTTTGTTTTGTTTTTTTAGAAGAAGAGAAGGGGGCTTATTTGCATCCTCATGCCTCCCCTCCTTTCCTTTCCTTCTCAGCCAGGCCTGAAGGCACAACAGTCACATGAAGATGTTTCTTGAAATGGCGCTCATCATGTGGAACAGTGGAAAAGAAAACTTTAGGGGAGGGGGGTTGGTTTATGGGGGGGTAAGCTGAGAGGGAGTTTACTCATCTTCAGTTTATGGATTTTGGGGGCCCTTAATGCACGATTACTCAGCGGAGAGACAGCTCATGATTATTGATCGTTCAATTGAGCCATGGTGGTTTGATAGCACTCTGTTTTTAAGGGGCTCCGTGCCAATTCTAACATCCAATTTAACCATCACACTGTTGTGTTCTCCACTGATCAGTGCATTAACTGATCAGTCGATCAAAATAAACGATTTTTAAGCAAAACTACAGAGAAATATTTTGTTACAGCTTTTCATGGGTGAGGATTTGCTACTTTTCTCTGTTTTTTGTGCTTAAAAACAGCAAACAACACTATTTTATAAGAGTTAAATAACTAAAGAAACACTGTGTAGAAATTTGTGGGGTTTTTTGATTTAGTACCTCCAGTTTCAGTGTGGTAAATATGTTCAGCTGTACTCGAGTATTTCTTCTGATTACATTACTAACGATCAAGAGTCGACAACTTTGCCAGCAGCCAAACATCAACAAGGACCCAGCAGCAGCTGATATCACTGCCTAATCCAGCAGCAGTCAGCCCAGCTCGGCGTCTGTCTTTCAGCCTTTTATTTCACCAAGCTCTCACCAACCACTAAAAGTCAGTCCCACATTTACTCTTGGTCGCTCACTCTTTCATTTTCTCTTCTTAGCTTCCTCCGTAAATGTCCTCTTCGCTGTTTTCTCCTCTGCCATTATGTCCATAGAGCCTTTAAAGCTCCACTTCCCGTCAACATTCCCCCAAGTCTCAGGCCTGTAAACTTCTTTTTCTTCTTCCCGGTGGTCCAACATTTCTGTGGTACAAACACTAAACTGAGCCTACATGATCTAACAGCAGCTACAGCTGTCAGCAGTTTACTTCACTGTCCATCATAAACTCTGTAAATCACAGAGAGTTGAGGCGGAGCAGCCGGAGGACATCAGAGGGAAAACCAGAAAACATTTCCTCCATAAAATATGATCCATGTTTAACCAGAATCAGTGAAATAGTTGCTGCTGTGTGACTTAGTGCCGTAAAGCGTTACGTACTTCTCCCGACCCGGAGCCCAAAGTTACATAGTGTGAGAACAGACGTACGAATGACAGAGACGCCGTTCAGCTGATCACAGGTCAGTGCGGATCAGCAGGAGGTAAACTCTGTTACATAATGTCATAATGTCATTATTATTCCTCCACTCTGCTTATTTCTCTTTTCATTGATTTCCATTATTCTTAGAGGTTGTAATTCATCTAATGTTGCTGACTGCAGTGTTTTACCTCCTTGGCTGACTCTTTACCCAAACTGAACCCATCACAGCCATTCAAAAATAGCATCCAGTTCCAGCATACATCAACCATACTGCACGCCTTCTGTTCCAGCGTGGTGCGAGCCAGTCATCTCCCCCAGCGGGCCTCATGTAGTCGTTCCCAAGAGGGGGAAGCTGGAGCTGCGCTGCCATGACAACGCCACAACGCCTGGCGTCCCGTCCAGGTTGAGGTGGCAGAAGGAGAGGGCCCGCAGGCTGGACGGAGAGGTGGAGGAAGGCGGAGCGGCTTACATCAAGGTGTCAGCGGTGCAGACATACCACATGGGTCGATACGTGTGCGTCAACAACAGCACGCTGGAGCACAGCTCCATCTATGTTTATGTGAAAGGTGGGTGTCGGAGGATGGGGGAGGAGAGGGATGGGATTGAACAAGCGTGTCTGTCTACTAACATCTGTCGATCTCAGACCCCCAGAACGCCTTCCAGCGCACCATGGTGAACGCCATCCTGGTGCGTGCAGGTGAGAACTGCACCATCCCCTGTCTTGTGACCGACCCCGAGGTCACCCACCTGGCTTTGGAGACCTGCGACGGACGACCTTTGCCCTCCGGCATGAGTTACCACAGCCACCTCCAGCGTGGCGTCATTATCAACAATGCCAGAAAGGTGTACGAGGGCTGTTACGTCTGCGCGGGACAGCTCGGTGGAGCCAGGGTGACCTCGAGCCAATACACTGTGGACGTGCGACTCGGTAAGTGAAAGACACGACGGACAAAGGTGATAACTACAATTCATGTCGGTAAAAGGGTGTTTAATGGTTCTGATGTGTCATAGCTTTACTAGATTTATCATTTGGGTGATAATTGAATGCTATATGTGAAGGACTAAAGGTCATCTTTACAGAAGGAAGAGAACAGATCTACAAAGTCAGAGTTAAAGTCAAAAGCTTGTAAAACGTACGGTTAAGTGATCCCTCTTGTAGCTTATTTTGTCAGCCTTAAAGTGGCCATCTGCTTCCAGTAATTAGTGGAAGAGAAAAAGTCTCTTGAGAACCATAAATGTTCCCGTACTTGTCTGAAAGCAGTGAAGTAAAAACAGAGTGAAATGTCACAGCTGCTTGTTTAAAACAGTAGTTTAGGCTGAGCAAAGTTGCTGATATGAGAAGATACTTCATCAGATGTGTTGAGAAAACTTCGTCACACGGTAATAGGGAGTCAAAATTTGGCAGTGATGATCGTAGACTGTATGAAACCTGGACGTAGTCTCCGTGACGACACCCGACGGTTTCTGAAGAGCCTTTGTGTGGCTTGTCCTTACTCTGCCGCCTCCAAATGAACCAAAAGATGTGAAGCGTTGGTTGAGCTGAGGCTTAACCCTGCATAACTTTAAGCCTTAATATAATGTGAACAGGTGAGTTGTATATAAATTCACCCTCAGTACAGTTGTCATGAACGGGGAAATTAGCTACAGAGACCAAAACTGTTTTTTGTACCAGGCTGTAAACATGTTTATTTCTGCTGTGAAGTTGGACATTTGGACATGGGGACTTATGGAGACTGACTCACTTCTGGAGCCAGCCTCAGGTGGATGTTAGACGTTAGTTTTTGGAATTGATAGATAAACTATGTAGATATATACTGCATGTAAACAAAACCAAGAGTCACGTTTGCTGCGTTGTGAGGCTGCGGAGACTTAAACGTGTACGTTAGTTAGTTAAATAGGCTAAAATCTAATTTGCCTTTTATTCCGAAGACGCCCATTCCTCGGAAAGGCTCATTGGAAAAATGTAAAATAGCAAAACCAGTATGACGCCAAAGCTTACATGCACTGTGTACTTTTCACATGCTTATAATGACAACGCTGGTAAGTGTTTGCCATGTTCATCATCTTAGTAGTGTGAAAAACACAAAGGCAGAGCTGAGGTTGATGGGTTGCTTGTTTTGCACGTGTTTGGTCATAAAACACAAGTATTGGACAAATAGAAATTTATTGCCAAAGTCAACAGGATCCTCTGGGGATCATTAATGTCTGCGTAGAACTTCATGGCAACCCTTCAAATAGTTGTGGAGATATTTTAGTCCGGATCAAAGTGGTAGACAGACAAACAGAACAAAATGCATCCTGGCAGCGATCAGGCAGCGATCCACACTGCAGATGTGTTTTGGCAGAAGCTCATATTTTTTTAATATGTTTGTAGGAACTATAGCATAAAAGCAAGTGTACGTTAGTGGGGGCCGATCATGTTTCTGTTCCTCGCTGCACTGCATCAGCATTTTTCAGTCTGCAGTGGAAAGTAGTCTAAACAGAGACGAGCTGGGAGGAGCTGGGGCGTTGTGTCCTTTTGACTGATGGAGAGAGAAGACGTGACAGAGGGAGGGAGAGACGGCGCAGGATTAGAGTCCCAAGACTGAACAAAGCTTTGTAACGGTGCATGAAGGCCGCGTTTTGGTGTAAATAGAATTAGCACACACACCGTGACGTCAGCAGGAATTTAATGTCGGGAATGAATCACCCAGCTTTACGTGTGCTAATATGCAAATACTGTACCTTTGTGCGTGGACGTTGAAGAGCAAACAGGAGGAGTCACACAGCCTTAGCAGCAGTTTGAGGGAGTATATCAAGGAGGAACACTGTCACTCAAATCCAGATGTTGTATATGATATATCGGACTCATAAATAACACGCAGCCAATAGTGAGCAGTGCAAAGGTCATGGCCTCGGGGTTAAATCTAAAAAAAGCGACAGTGTGCTTCTGTTGATCTAATCATTTCCATCAGTTGTGATGATGTTTTGTTTTTGTATCTCTTCATCAGTACCGGATGTGCCTCCGGTAGTCACGCTGTCCCAGAAGGAAAGCGTTATTCTGCGGAAAGGAGAACAGTTTAAGGTCACCTGCAGCTCCACCAACGTCAACCTGGACTTCAGCCTCAAGTGGGATTTCCCTTCAGCAGCGGTGAGATTAACTCAACAGGCTCTGCTTCCGTATGAGACGTGAAACTTTCTCTGTTTCTACCCAAGAAACTCCTCAAATATTTGGACTAACGTTAAGATATTTTCAGAACTAGAAGACACTGTGCTCATATCCTCAGTCATACATCTGAGAGGTGTTATAATGCTACAAAGCTTCTTCCATCTACGTCCGCTTCAGTCTTTTCATCATTATGTCCATTCTTACATTGCCCATGCCCCCAGCTCCGGTTCTGGCATGACACCAGCTCCCCTGGTTCAAATCATCTGTGGTGTGAGCCAAAAGTTACATAGAGTGAGAACAGACCCTTGGTCTAAGATTAAAACACAACCTGTAGCTCACTGCTGCCTTTATTCGCCGCAGCATCCCGATGAGACGCCGACCTCGCACATCCTACCCGGTTCCCGTGGTTGCCAACGAGCCATCACGCTCTTGATCAAAGCCGTCAACCAGTCGGACACGGGCACTTACCGCTGCTACGCCCTCAACGAGAGAGGCACCAGTGCCGCGGCGCTGAAGCTGGACGTCCGCGGTGAGTCCTGATGCCGTGCTGTTTATTTTGTGCATGCATGGGTGCAACTTAAACAGTGAACACACACAGCCAATATTCACAGGAATCTTCACTGTGTACCATTCCCTTAGTCACACAAGAGGATGTGTTCTTTTAGGATTTAAGAACTGTTATTTGCATAGTATGCAAATCAGTCAAGGAAACAGGTTATTACACACCGGAGAGGCCGGTAAGAACAGTCATCAAATCACAGCTAGTTCAGACACGAGTTAAGAAGATAAATGTTCAAAAAATCCAAAATGTTTATCTCCAGATGTTTCCAGACGTGGCTTTGCTGTTTCGTCTCCCCAGCTCTGAGCAGTGATCTGCTCTTTACAGTTTCAAACATCTAGGAAATGAAATGAACACGCAAAGTTTCTGAATCTTATTCACACAAACAATCAGCACGTCCTTAAACAAAACCCCTGAACCCCCAAACTGGAGCTTCCAGGTGTAAAAAGGTGCAAACATGTATGTCGGGCTCATGTTTTGTGGCATCTGAGTCAGCAGTGGAAAGTAATCAGCAGTATAGCCTTTGTTTCTCTGTAACATGTCATGTACTTAGGTGGACCAAAGTGTAAAGAATACTGTCCTTTTAACTATTTATATTCCTGTTGTCCTACAGAGCAGGGCTTCATTACCATGTTAGGACGCCCCGGTCCGACCCAGGCTGATGTTAAAGAAGGAGAAAGTCTGAGCCTTAAGGTCGAATTTGATGCCTATCCTGCGCCCGGCTCGCTGTCCTGGTCCTACAACGACAAACAGCTCCTCAACACCACCGAGCACGTTATCACCATCCACCGCCGCAAGTACAGGTACGGAGAGGTTACAGTGTGTCATCTGTAAATACACACACACACACACACACACAGGATTTAATATGTTTGTTACATCAGGTACATCAGCGAGCTCAGGCTGGTGAGGGTCCTCGGCTCGGAGGGCGGGATCTACAAGTTCTCAGCCAGTCACGAGGACGAGTCCGTAGATCATTTGTTCCACGTGTACGTCAACAGTAAGTCACATATTTAGAACACAACAGGGTTGTAATACGCACTTTTCTATTATGTTAAATATGTGTTTTCTGTCATTGTTCTCTCTACAAGGTAAGCCGGTTATCATCGCGCAGGAAGGGCCTGTTGATGGACAGGTGCGGTGCATCGCTGCCGGTTACCCGGTCCCTAAAATCAGCTGGTACTTCTGTAAGCTGCCGCACACGAGGTTTGTCCAAATGATATTACACTGCTCCACGTTACTGTGTTTGCTCTATTAGATTGATTACGTCAGAATAAGACCGCAGAGGAGATGATGATGATACACAGCTGCTGCATCATGTTCAGTGTTTTAGCAGCACTGCTCGTTTTATTTATTTATGGAGATATGAGACTCAGTGAGAGACAAATGTTTGAAGGTGAACACATGAAAGTAGCAAGAAGAGAAGAGGATGAGAGTGGTATCGAACAGCTTTCTTTAACATTGAGTATTTATTGTGATAAATTTCTGCATTATCACATCCTGAGATAAGATAAAACAGACCGACAGGCGATTTCAGAGTCAGAATCACTGACTTCTCTCAATGAACATATATATACATGTGAATTCAGCTTAAAAACAAGGAGCTCGACAGGTAAACAAACACTAACCTGCATGTTTTTGGACTGATCACACCGATGGCGGGTTTGAACCCAGAGCGTCATCACTGTGAACACAACGCTGCTCTCAGGACGTGACTGGAAAAAAACTAATGTCCCGTTAAACACATCAAATAGCATTTATCTAATGTTGTGACACCAAAAGAAAACACTCAAATGTAGATGGAAATATTTTATTTTTTAAGACTACAGCAGGAGAGAACTGCACAGTGTGAGTGAAATTCAGAATTAGAAACAGGTTTATTGCCAAGAAGGTTTTCACATACAAGCAGTTTGTCTCCGTGTTTTGGCGCATAACAAACAGTAAAAATAATATAAAGATAAAAAAATCAAGTAGTGAAAGATATAAATATGTGCACCAAATGTTTTTCAAATTTAAAAGGAGCTGTACAGTTTTGTGCAGGTATGCAAAATATTTAAATGTGTAACATATTAATCAAAATAAAGTACGTTTGATTGAAAGGTGTAACGACAGGAGTGACGCCGATCATCTGATACATAATTTAAAAAGTGTCTTTTGTTTAGCGCGCTGCTCTTAGAGCTGTAACTGAACAGCAGTGTGTGTGTGTGTGTGTGTGTGTGTGTGTGTGATCATTTTACTCGTGAAACATGACTCATCTTCTGCTGTTTTGTCTGGCGGTGGAGAGCAGCGGACACTCATGGGAGCTGAAAAAAAAAAAAAAGTTGGCTAACAGGTTTATGTCACCTCACGGTCTCATTAGTATTCAGACAAATAAGCCAACTGGATTCTGACAGTTGGTCGACACGACGTGAGATTTTCACACACTTTGAGTCCTGGAAACTCGAACTGAAGACATCTGACATCTTAACTGATTATAAAAGGAAAAATGTGCCCTAAATCAACTCCACAACCCCCCCCCCCCCAAAACAAAGGCTCACCCCCCCCCCCCCCCCCCCCCAACAACAGGTGCTCACACCTGCCCAACGCCACCCAATGGGAGGCTCCGGATGTCGCCATGGTGACGGAGGCTACCTTCGGCAGGAGGGAGGTGGAGAGCCGACTGAACGTGAGCAACAGGGAGCACGCCCGCTATCACACGCTGGAGTGTGTGGCGAGCACGGAGGGTGAAGAGGCCTACACGCTGTTCTCCATCAGCGGTACGACAACAACACACACACACATTGTAGTGGCACATAAACACACAAACCCCTTGACCCCTGCGCTGAGGCCAGGTGTGTGTTTACTGGTTGCAGATTGAATAGGATTAAAGCGTGCTGACCATGCAGGCTGGGATTATAGTATGGTATAGACTTGCTAATCCTTCACACAAACACCACTGCTGCAGCTGTCTTAACGGCAGAGGAAGTGTGTGTGTGTGTGTGTGTGTGTGTGTGTGTGTGTGTGTGTGTGGACATAGATACCGATACGTCATGTGTAATTTCTGTTTTTTCCCCCTCTCAGAACGCGTCGTCCCGCATAAACTCTTCACTCCTCTTCTAACCGGCATGGTGGCCACCGGCATCTTCCTCACCCTCACCCTCGTGGTGCTGATGTATAAATACCTGCAGGTGAGACGGGGGACGTAAATCATGCATCGCAATGCCATTAACGCAATGTAGATA
The DNA here is from genome assembly GCF_000972845.2 of Larimichthys crocea. Taxonomy (NCBI): domain Eukaryota; kingdom Metazoa; phylum Chordata; class Actinopteri; family Sciaenidae; genus Larimichthys; species Larimichthys crocea. The sequence goes on from NC_040020.1 coordinate 9,533,910, forward strand.
TTATTTAATCCCAGTGAAAGTAGGGTCATAAACGTCTCGTACATCAGATAAATCTATGGCCCATTGTTTCGGGATAAGATGGCTGAGTCGCGGCCAGACTCGTAAATCTGGACCAACGTGTAACTACAGCGAAGGTGAAGAGCTACGGGAAGTTGTTGTTCAGCTCTGCCATGAGCTTTGCGAGGAAACCGAACTGAAGATGAAGCGGCTCACAGTTCTTTATACCTCGCCTCACCTGTTCGTCCATCCTGGTGCCATAATTCACAATCTCAGACCCGACCCTCGGAGGTTGTTATCAGCACCATGTGTCACGTTTGCTGGTACTGACAAGGAGAACCCAAAAGCACGACTCCGAGACAGACAAGTTTAAGGGGAGATCAATTTACTCAGTCCAGGGAACAGGCAGGGTAAAACCAGGCAAACAAATCCAACAAGGGGCAGGCGGGTATCCGAAGTCCATGACAGGCAAAACAGGGTCAGAACGAGAAGTCAAAAACTGGAATTACTGGAGAGTTTGGCAAAAACTGCACAAGACAATCTGTCAGGGATCAAGCGGAAATTGACTAGTTTATACACACTTAGGGGCTGATGAGCAAATGGACTGCAGGTGAGGAGATGGGCGGGGAAAACCAGGTGAGGGAAATGAGAAAGGTGGGATCTGCAATGACAGGAGAATTAGCAATGAGACATGGAACCAGCTAAGACAGAGTGTAACTACATCACACCATGAGGTCTGATTCAGAACTTTTCGTAAGCCTGAATCGCCTCAGGGTCTCGGTTCAAGGCCCTTTTTCTTTTTGTGTCAGAGCCTGATGCCGTTACTTCGGCTCAGAGGATCTTTTTGAGGATTTTCTGTTTTCAGACTACATTTATGGTTCCCGAGTACATGCCATACACAGCTATTCACAAGAAATACTGATTACATGTCACAATATAATGATACAAACAAAGACTAAACATTAAATATGAGTATAATGTCATATATTTTTATATATTACAATATATTTTGTAGCACACTTGTTATATTTTGTTTCAGTGTCGATTCATCAGTGTTAAATAAAGTGCATCTGTCATCGTTGATATGAAGTTTCCATCAGAGGAAAAATAAATGGCTGCAATATTTTTTCTGGCAAAATTCCCAGTCTCATTTAACTAATGACTCATGCCTCCCACCAGGATGGTGGTTTAAAGTTAGAAGCATCGTTTTGAGATTATACTACATCTTTTTTGGTAACGGATAAAACTGGAAGTCCTTTTAATCAAGATAAATGTGTCTTAATGAATTTGAAATGAATCAATCAGCCATTCAGAGCGCAGACATGTTTTAGTTTTTAAATTTTTTTTTACACCCAGCTCATGCCTCGAGCCATTAACGTGGCCCCACAGCGTGCTGCTTTTATTGCACTCGGATGAGTCAGACTCCTTGAGAACTAGTCCGTGAATTCACAGTGGGATCATCAGGCAGAGAGAGAGAGTCTAGACACAGGCTGACAACTAGAGTGCATCAAGTAATCTAAAAACTGAACAGATGACTGATGAGATGAGAAAATGTGAGATAAACGACGGTGTGGTCGCACATAAACAAATATCTGGAAGCTGATGTAGCGTCTCTCTGGTTTTCTCTCAACAGAAACCGAAGTTCCAGATCCAGTGGAAGGTCATCGAGAGTATCCATGGCAACAACTACATTTATATCGACCCCACCCAGCTGCCGTACGACTCCAAATGGGAGTTTCCTCGACAGAAACTACGCTTCGGTACGACAGCACGTGTGTTTTTGTTATTGTAACTTCCATTTGAATGTTTGAGCGTCACCGGAGCAGAATCATCTAATGAGTCGACAGCCAACAGCCAATCATCAACCAGGTCACCAGCAGCAGCTAATATCACTGACTAGTCCAGCCAACCACTAAAAGTCAGTCCCACATTTACTCTTGTCCGGCGGCTTCTTGCTCGCTCCTTTTCTCTTCTTAGCTTCCTCCGTCAGCGTCCTCTTTGGTTTTTATGCCTCTGTCATTACGTCCATAGAGGCTGCTGAGCCCGGTTACATTCCTTGCATTGCCCAGCTCCTGTTCTTGCACGACACTGGCTCAAAGTCCGTCCGTTCGTCCGTCTTCTTCCGCTTATCCGAATATGGGTCGCGGGGGCAGCAGCTTCAGCAGGGAAGCCCAGACTTCCCTCTCCCCAGCCACTTCTGCTAGCACTCCTAGGGGGACCCCAAGGTGTTCCCAGGCCAGCCGAGAGACATAGTCCAAGTCCCTGTGTCCTTGGTCTTTCCCGGGGCCGCCTCTCGGAGGGACGTGCCCGGAACATCACACCAGGGAGACGTCCAGGAGGCATCCTCACGAGATGCCCGAGCCACCCTAACTGGTTCCTCTCGATGCGGAGGAGCAGCGGTTCTACTCTGAGCTCCTCGCAGATGGCCGAGCTTCTCACCCTATCTCTGAGGGAGAGCCCAGCCACCCTGAGGGCCTTTGTGTGGCTTCCTTACTCTGCCGCCTCCAAAGAACCAAAAATATGTAAAGATGTGAAGCGTTGCTGAGCTGAGGCTTATCCTGCATAACTTTAAGCCTTAATATAACCTGAACAGGTGAGTTGATATAAATTCACCTCAGTACAGTTGTCATGAACGGGGAAATTAGCTACAGAGACAAAATGGTTTTTTGTACCAGGCTGAAACATGTTTATTTCTGCTGTGAAGCATGGGGACTTATGAGACTGACTCACTTCTGGAGCCAGCCTCAGGTGGACGTTAGACGTTATTTTTGGATTGATAGATAAACTATTAGATATATACTGCATGTAAACAAACCAAGAGTCACGTTTGCTGCGTGTGAGGCTGCGGAGACTTAAACGTGTACGTTAGTTAGTTAAATAGGCTAAAATCTAATTTGCCTTTTATTCCGAAGACGCCCATTCCTCGGAAAGGCTCATTGAAAAATGTAAAATAGCAAAACCAGTATGACGCTAAGGCTTACATGCACGTGTACTTTCACATGCTTATAATGACAACGCTGGTAAGTGTTTGCCATGTTTCATCTATAGTAGTGTGAAAACAAAAGGCAGAGCTGAGGTTGATGGGTTGCTTGTTTTGCACGGTGTTTGGTCATAAAACACAAGATGGACAAATAAAATTTATTGCCAAAGTCAACAGGATCCTCTGGGATCATTAATGTCTCGCAGAACTTCATGGCAACCCTTCAAATAGTTGTGGAGATATTTTAGTCTGGATCAAAGTGTAGACGACAAACAGAACAAAAGGCATCCTGGCAGAGATCAGGCAGCGATCCACACTGCAGATGTGTTTTGGCATGCTCATATTTTTTAATATGTTTGTAGGAACTATAGCATAAAAGCAAGTGTACGTTAGTGGGGGCCGATCATGTTCTGTTTTCGCTGCACTGCATCAGCATTTTTCAGTCTGGCAGTGGAAAGTAGTCTAAACAGAGACGAGCTGGGAGGAGCTGGGGCGTTGTTCCTTTTGACTGATGGAGAGAGAAAGACGTGACAGAGGGAGGGAGAGACGGCACAGGATTAGAGTCCCAAGACTGAACAAAGCTTTGTAACGGTGCATGAAGGCCGCGTTTTGGTGTAAATAGAATTAGCACACACACCGTGACGTCAGCAGGAATTTAATGTCGGGAATGAATCACCCAGCTTACGTGTGCTAATGCAAAACTGTACCTTTGTGCGGCTGGACGTTGAAGAGCAAACAGGAGGAGTCACCACAGCCTGAGCAGCAGTTTGAGGGAGATATCAGGAGGAACACTGTCACTCAAATCCAGATGTTGTATGTGATATATTGGACTCATAAATAACATGCACCAATAGTGACAGTGCAAAGGTCATGGCCTCGGGGTTAATCTAAAAAAAGCGACAGTGTGCTTCTGTTGATCTAATCATTTCCATCAGTTGGATGATGTTTTGTGTTTTGTACTCTTCATCAGTACCGGAGTGCCTCCGGTAGTCACGCTGTCCCAGAAGGAAGCGTATTCTGCGGAAGGAGAACAGTTTAAGGTCACCTGCAGCTCCACCAACGTCAACCTGGACTTCATCTCAAGTGGGATTCCCTTCAGCAGTGGTGAGATTGACTCAACAGGCGTCTCTCGCTTCTGTATAGATGTGAAACTTCTTTGTTCTACCCACATCAATGCAAGAAACTCCACAAATATTTGGACTAACGTTAAGATTTTTCAGAACTAGAGAGACATGTGCTCATATCCTCATCATACATCTGAGAGGTGTTATAATGCTATAAGTTCTTCCATCTACGTCCCTCAGTCTTTTCGTCATATGTCCCATTTTACATTGCCCATGCCCCAGCTCGGTTCTGGCAGACACAGCTCCTCGGTCCAAATCATCTGTGGTGTGTGACGACCTCCAAAGTTACATAGAGTGAGAACAGACCCTTGGTCTAAGATTAAAACACAACCTGTAGCCACTGCTGCCTTTATTCGCCGCAGCATCCCGAAGAGACGCCGACCTCGCACATCCTACCCGGTTCCCGTGGTTGCCAACGAGCCATCACGCTCTTGACAAAGCCGTCAACCAGTCGGACACGGGCACTTACCGCTGCTACGCCCCAACGAGAGAGGCACCAGTGCCGCGCGCTGAAGCTGGACGTCCGCGGTGATCCTGATGCCGTGCTGTTTATTTGTGCATGCATGGGTGCAACTTAAACAGTAAACACACAGCTCTATATTCACAGGAATCTTCACTGTGTACCATTCCCTTAGTCACACAAGAGGATGTGTTTTTTTAGGATTTAAGAACTGTTATTTGCATAGTAGCAATCAGTCAAGGAAACAGGTTATTACACACCGGAGAGGACGGTAAGAACAGTCATCAAACACAGCTAGTTCAGAAAGTTAAGAAGATAAATGTCAAAAAATCCGAAATGTTTACCTCCAGATGTTTCCAGACGTGCTTTGCTGTTCGTCTCCCCGCTTGAGCAGTGATCTGCTCTTTACAGTTTCAAACATTTATGAAATGAACTGAACATGCAAATGTTCCTGAATCAATTCACACAAACAATCATCACGTCCTAAACAAAACCCAAACCCCAAACTGGAGCTTCCAGGTGTAAAAGGTGCAAACATGTATGTCGGGCTCATGTTTTGTGGACTAGTCAGCGTGAAAGTAATCAGCATTTAGCCTTTGTTTATCTGTAACATGTCATGTACTTAGGTGGACCAAGTGTAAAGATACTGTCCTTTTAACTATTTATATTCCTGTTGTCCTACAGAGCAGGGCTCATTACCAGTTAGACGCCCGGTCCGACCCAGGCTGATGTAAAGAAGGAGAGTCTGAGCCTCAAGGTCGAATTTGATGCTATCCTGCGCCCGGCTCGCTGTCCTGGTCCTACAACGACAAACAGCTCCTCAACACCACCGAGCACGTTATCACCATCCACCGCCGCAATTACAGGTACAGAGAGGTTACAGTGTGTCATCTGTAATACAACCACACACAAACACACACACACACAGGATTTAATATGTTTGTTACATCAGGTACATCAGCGAGCTCAGGCTGGTGAGGGTCCCGCTCGGAGGGCGGGATCTACAAGTTTCTCAGCCAGTCACGAGGACGAGTCCGTAGATCATTGTTCCACGTGTACGTCAACAGTAAGTCACATATTTAGAACCAACAGGGTTGAATATGCACTTTTCTATATGTTAATATGTGTTTTCTGTCATTGTTCTCTCACAAGGTAAGCCGGTTATCACGCACAGGAAGGGCCTGTTGAGGACAGGTGCGGTGCATCGCTGCCGGTTACCCGGTCTAAATCAGCTGGTACTTCTGTAAGCTGCCGCAACGAGGTTTGTCCAAATGATATTACACTGCTCCACGTACGTGTTTGCTCTAAGATTGATTACGTCAGAATAAGACCGCAGAGGAGATGATGATAACACAGCTGCTGCATCATGTTCAGTGTTTTAGCAGCACTGCCGTTTTTATTTATTTATGGAGATATGAGCCTCGTGAGAGACAAATGTTGAAGGTGAACACATGAAAGTAGCAGAAGAGAAGGATGAGAGTGGTATCGAACAGCTTTCTTCAAGATTGGTATTTATTGGATAATTTCTGCATCATCACATCCGGAGTAGATGAGATAAACAGACCACAAGCGATTTCAGAGTCAGAATCACTGACTTCTCTCAATGAGCATACATATATACATGTGAATTCAGCTTAAAAACAAGGTAAACAAACACTAACCTGCATGTTTTTGGACTGATCACACCGATGGCGGGTTTGAACCCAGAGCGTCACACTGTGAACACAACGCTGCTCTCAGGACGTGACTGGAAAAAACAATGTCCCGTTAAACACATCAAATAGCATTATCTAATGTTGTGACACCAAAAGAAAACACTCAAATGTAGAGGAAATATTTTATTCTTTAAGACTACAGCAGGAGAGAACTGCACGGTAGTGAAATTCAGAATTAGAAACAGGTTTATTGCCAGAAGGTTTTCACATACAAGCAGTTGTCTCCGTTTTTGGCGCATTAAAACAGTAAAAATAATATAAGGAAGATAAAAAAATCAAGTAGTGAGAGATATAAATAGTGCACCAAATGTTTTTCAAATTTAAAAGGAGCTGTACAGTTTTGTGCAGGTATGCAAAAATTTAAATGTGTTTGATTAAGTGTGTTAAGTACGACAGGAGTGACGCCGATCATCTGATACATAATTTAAAAAGTGTCTTTTGTTTAGCGGCTGCTCTAAGAGCTGTAACTGAACAGCAGTGTGTGTGTGTGTGTGTGTGTGTGTGTGTGATCATTTTACTCGTGAAACATGACTCATCTTCGGCTGTTTTGTCTGGCGGTGGAGAGCAGCGGACACTCATGGGAGCTGAAAAAAAAAAAAAAAGTTGGCTAACAGGTTTAGGTCACCTCACGGTCTCATTAGTATTCAGACAAATAAGCCAACTGGATTCTGACAGTTGGCGACACGACGTGAGATTTTCACACATTTGAGTCCTGGAACTCGAACTGAAGACATCTGACTCTTAACTGATTCTAAAGGAAAAAATGTGCCCTAAATCAACTCCACAACCCCCCAACAACAGGTGCTCACACCTGCCCAACGCCACCAATGGGAGGCTCCGGATGTCGCCATGGTGACGGAGGCTACCTTCGGCAGGAGGGAGGTGGAGAGCCGACTGAACGTGAGCAACAGGAGCCCCCGCTATCACACGCTGGAGTGTGTGGCGAGCACGGAGGTGAAGAGGCTTACACGCTGTTCTCCATCAGCGGTACGAACAACACACACCACACACACACACATTGTAGTGGCACATAAACACACAAACCCCTTGACCCCTGCGCTGAGGCCAGGTGTGTGTTTACTGGTTGCAGATTGAATAGGATTAAAGCGTGCTGACCATGCAGGCTGGGATTATAGTATGGTATAGACTTGCTAATCCTCCACACAAACACCACTGCTGCAGCTGTCTTAAGGCAGAGGAGGTGTGTGTGTGTGTGTGTGTGTGTGTGTGTGTGTGTGTGTGTGTGTGGTGTACATAGATACCATACGTCATGTGTAATTTCCTTGTTTTTTCCCCTCTCAGAACGTGTCGTCGCATATAACTCTTCACTCCTCTTCTAACCGCATGGTGGCCACGGCACTTCCTCACCCTCACCCTCGTGGTGCTGATGTATAAATACCTGCAGGTGAGAGGGGGGGCGTAAATCATGCATCGCAATGCCATTAACGCAATGTAGATATTATTTTCCAGTGAAAGTAGGGTCATAAACGTCTCGTACATCAGATAAATCTATGGCCATTGTTTCGGATAAGATGGCTGAGTCGCGGCCAGACTCGTAAATCTGGACCAACGCGAACTACAGCGAAGGTGAAGATACGGGAAGTTTGTGTTCAGCTCTGCCATGAGCTTTGTGTGAGGAACCGAACTGAAGATGAAGCGGCTCACAGTTCTTATACCTCGCCTCACCTGTTCGTCATCTGGTGCCATAATTACAACTCAGACCCGACCCTCGAGGTTGTTTACAGCACCATGTGTCACGTTTGCTGGTAACAGGACCAGGGAGAAGTTTAAGGGGAGATCAATACTCAGTCCAAGGAACAGGCAGGGTCAAAACCAGGCAAACAAATCCAACAAGGGGCAGGCGGTATCCAAGTCCAAGACAGGCAAAACAGGTCAGAACAGAAATCAAAACTGGAATTACTGGAGAGTTTGGCAAAAACTACACAGACAACTGGCAGGATCAAGCGGAAATGGACTAGTTTATACACATTAAGACTAATGAGCAAATGGACTGCAGGTGAGGAGATGGGCGGGGAAAACCAGGTGAGGGAATGAAAAGGTGGGATCTGAAATGACAGGAGAATTAGCAATAAGACATGGAACCAATTAAGACAAACAGAGTGTAACTACATCACCCCATGAGGTCTGATTCAGGACTTTTCGTAAGCCTGAAGCGCCTCAGGGTCTCGGTTCAAGGCCCTTTTTCTTTTTGTGTCAGAGCCTGATGCCGTTACTTCGGCTCAGAGGATTTTCTGTTTTCAGACTACATTTATGGTTCCCGAGTACATGCCATACACAGCTATTCACAAGAAATACTGATTATATGTCACAATATAATGATGCAAACAAGACTAAACATAATAGAGTATATGTGTATATATTTATATATTACAATATATTTTGTAGCACACTTGTTATATTTGTTTCAATGTCGATTCATCAGTGTTAAATAAAGTGCATCTGTCATCTGATATGAAGTTTCCATCAGAGGAAAAATAAATGGCTGCAATATTTTCTGGCAAAATTCCCACTCTCATTTAACTAATGACTCATGCCTCCCACCAGGATGGTGGTTTAAAGTTAGAAGCATCTTTTTGAGATTATACACATCTTTTTGGTAACGATAAACTGGAAGTCTTTTAATCAATATGAATGTGTCTTAATGAATTTGAAATGAATCAATCAGCCATGACATGTAGTTTAAAAATTTTTTTTGACACCCAGCTCATGCCTCGAGCCATTAACGTGGCCCACAGCGAGCTGCTTTTATTGCACTCGGATGAGTCAGACTCCTTGAGAACAGTCCGTGAATTCACAGTGGGATCATCAGGCAGAGAGAGAGAGTCTAGACACAGGCTGACAACTAGAGTGCATCAAGTATCTAAACTGAACAGATGACTGATGAGATGAGAAAATGTGAGATAACGACGGTGTGGTCGCACTAACAAATATCTGGAAGCTGATGTAGCGTCTCGCGTTTTCCTCAACAGAAACCAAAGTTCCAGATCCAGTGGAAGGTCATCGAGAGTATCCATGGCAACAACTACATTTATATCGACCCCACCCAGCTGCCGTACGACTCCAAATGAGTTTCCTCGACAGAAACTACGCTTCGGTACGACAGCACTTGTGTTTTTATTATTGTAACGTCCACTTGGATGTTGGAGCGTCACCGGAGCAGAATCCTAATGAGTCGACAACTTTGCCAACAGCCAATCATCAACCAGGTCCCCAGCAGCACTATATCACGACTCGCCAGACGGCGTCTGTCTTTCACCTTTTATTTCACCAAGCTCTCACCAACCACTAAAAGTCAGTCCCACATTTACTCTGTCCGGCGGCTTCTTGCTCGCTCACTCTCTCCTTTTCTCTTCTTAGCTTCCTCCGTCGGCGTCCTCTTTGGTTTTATGCCTCTGTCATTACGTCCATAGAGGCTGCTGAGCCTGGTTACATTCCTTGCATTGCCCAGCTCCTGTTCTTGCACGACACTGGCTCAAAGTCCGTCCGTTCGTCCGCTCTTTCCCTTACCGATGTGCGGTCGCGGGGGCAGCAGCTTCAGCAGGGAA